>NC_057795.1:558873660-558879730 GCF_018294505.1 Triticum aestivum | reverse complement strand
CTCCTCTCTCCTCCCTCCTCCTCCCTCCTCCCTCCTCCAACCCCCTCCTCCTCTCTCCTCCCTCCTCCTCCCTCCTTCCTCCATCTCTCCTCACTGGTAATGTAGTTTATTTACTATTTTTAATAAGTGCTTAATTTAGTTTATTTAGTAAGTGATGTTAGGGCTAGAACTAGGATGTTTTAGATATAGTATGTTAGGGCTAGAACTAGAAAAGTTTAGTAATAGAAAACTAGGGAACACTTTTTTTGAATATAAAATAGTTTTTTGAATAGGATAGAAAACTAGTGAATAGGGTCGGAGAAACCAGTCACCTATGGGGTCACAAGGATCCCTTCTACGTTCGGCGGGGGATTAGTTGTACGAAGAGAAGGTCGAGCCGTTAGCACACAGAGGATTTTTATCCAGGTTCGGGCCGCGAAGATGCGTAATACCCTAGTCCTGCTTTTGCTGGTTATATGTGTGTTCTTGAGCTTTTAAACTAGCTATGGTACGTGCTTTGTCCAAAAGTCCGAATCCTCTCTCTGTGCGCCTCGGGCCTTATTTTATACACAAAAGAGGTTGCCACAGTGGCACACAGGAGCTGGCAAGCTACAGTGGTACGAGTTATCGCTTGATCAATGTAGGACAAGCGCATTTAATGCGCTGCCTACATGTCCTCTCACTTTATTGGGGACGGCAACAGACGCCATCTCTTCCTTCGCTGCTCCCCCTCGCCTTGCCACTCATCTGGGCCGACGAGGCATGCAGTGCCACGCAGGCCAACCAACTGCTGTGTTTGCGAAATGGTAGGCTTCCACGAAGATCTGCATCCCGCCATGCAGGCGCCTGCTTAGTTGGCATGCCTATCATCGCATTGGAGTGGTGGTGACATGGCGAAACCTTGCCGGGCGCGGGTTTGGCCACGGCCCAACGATCATCCCCGACAAGGCTTGCCAGGGGCCTTGGAGTCGTCCCCGGCAAGGGTCTTGCCGGGGGTCTTCGTCTTCTGATCCCACCTGGATTTGTGGGTTGCTAATCTTCATGAGAGGCGGCATGCTATCAGGCATGTGCTCTCCAAATCTTGGTCTTAACATTGTCGATGGTGTCAGAGCTCTCAACCCCAAGGGTGGTGGCCCTGCTGGTCTCCTCGCAAGCTGCCCCGGCAAGGAGCTCGCCGGGGGCCTCGCAGGTCGCCTCGGCAAGGCTCATCGCCGGGTGTGGCCCTGCTGCTCATCACTTTGAGCGTCTGTCTTGATATCCTTTATTCCTGTCTTGCCTCCTGCCGTCTCCCTCTGCTTTGCCGAGCCCTGCTGTAGGCGTGGCTGCGACCGTTCGTGCACAAGTAAGGGGTACAGAAGTACCCACACTTTTGTACACCAGTAGGAGCCCCCGGTCCTGGGCCACACATAAGCGCAAGGCGTAGTTGGGCTAGGCCCAAAGCAATGCGCGGGTGGGTGTGGCAGAGGCGAACCGCCATGATCTTTCTATCAGTTGCGCTTCCCACAACTCGTGCTGAGTGGGTGACGTGGGGGTCGTGCGTGGGATGGCCTTGGCATGCTTGCGCCATCCCACAGACGATAGCAAAGAGGTAGCCCGTGCTTCCCTTATTGAAAAAGGAAGGAATCTGCAGGGGCGCTACTCATTTACTATGTGGACTCAGGTCGTAGCTTGCATGGCGCTGCATCCCATGATCACGGGGTGGGAATCGATCGTCCCACCTTTCCTCACACCCCCTTCTGTTTCACCACGTACCCTCCATGCATCGGGAAGGGTAGGCGGCAGGCGCGGAGGACATCGACATTAAATGACGAGGCGGAAAATCGGGCGTTTGTTGATTGGCGGAGCGGGCCGGTTACGATTCCCCGTGCTTCAAGAGCCCGCATTGGCCGCACGGGGCGGCCGTCCCTTGGGCTAGGTGGCCAAGCTCCGGCCTTTCTCTTCTATAAAAGGGGAGAGGGACGACATTTCTTCGCACTCGCCCTCCTTTCCCCCTCATGCTTGCCATGTCCCTCTGACTCGCCATGGTGAGAGGGCGTGCTGGCGCTTCGATGGCGGTGACAATGACTTCATCTCGACAGCATGTCCCTCCTCCTCCAGAGCCTCCGGTGGCAGAACCCTCTGCGAGGGGAAGAGAAAGGTGGTGTGGCCGAGGCCGTCGCGACACCCAGGAAGGAGGTGGACGGGGTGGTGCCCTAGCTGCACCCCCGCCGACGACCCCACCTCCAATGGGCGTTCACATTGGGGACCAGCCCTATGAGTTCTTCATCAGCCTGTATAGGCCTGTGCGCAGTTGCCTCCGACTTCTGACCCCGTTCGCCTGGGTGATGGAGCAGGAGGCCCCGCGGTCCTTGAGGCTTCATATGAGGGGCTGCGGGAGCGACAACATAAGGGCTGACGTTGAGTTTCCCCGCCCTCATGTCATGTATCTTCGCCAGAGGTGGAAGACATTTGCACGTGCCCACAGCTTGACGGAGGCTCACGTTCTACATTTTAAGATAATGGAGAGCGGCCTGCTCTCCGTCAAGGTCTTTGGGAACTCCGGAATTCTCCTACGGTACTACGTGGAGAGCTCTACTAACGACGAAAGCTCCTCCTCGAGCGACAGCGGCGAGGAGGACAACGCCAGCAACAATGACGACAGCGGGCGGGAGGACGACGACTCTGACTCCGGCTGACCGCCAGTGGCCGCGCCATTGTCTGGCCCACTCCCTCCCCCGGCAACACGCCTTGTCGGGGGCTTCGTCCTGCTGTCCCTCGCGATGGTGGTTGGTGGGATTCCTCGTCAAGATCTCCATCGCCAAGTTCCCCATGCCCGTCACCTTGCGCGGCCCGCTGTGCTTGGAGAGGAATGGGGCAAGAACAGGGATTACAGGTCACTTATGTTTTTCTCAATTTTAGGCACTTGTCAAATCTTAATTTTCTAGGAAATGTAATCTACCAAGGCCATGCATATATTCTGTAATATCTGTACTTGCATCAGCATATCAATGAAAAAGATGAGCTTTCGCCTGGAACTCACGCATGTATACGTTCGTGCAGAGGCAAAATGCCCCTTTAATGAAAATAAGTGTGTCTTTCCGGCAAGCTACCTTGCCGGCGCTCCTGTGCCTGCCGGAGAATCACATCTGCCGGGTTACAGGCACAGGGTCCAGCCCCCTGCTAAACTCCTTTCTATCCAAGGTTATTGCAACTACCCCAACAGAAGCAGCGTTCGAGCCGGGGATGGGAGCACCCAAGTCCAGATAGAGTGGCGAGGTTTTGCGCAAGTCACAAATTACAAACATGAATGGGTAGGGGAGAAACTTCATTTGAGTAAGTTGTTGATGGAGATGATGTGCCAAGTAGTCTTCTCAATTTCTTTCCGGGGTGTTGTTACTGCGGCCGAAAGGAAGAGAGGACAGGGGCATGGAGCCTTGGCGGTTGCCCAGCACCTGTTAGAATCTAAGGTAGCAAAATATCCTGCACAAGTACGCATGTATACATATATATAAACATGGAAACTAGCAGGAAACTGTAAAAATTAAAAACTATCTGGCTGTGCGCAGGATCCGCACCTGGCCCTATACATAGGGTTACATGCCTCGCCGGCAAGGCTAGTACAAAAGGGGGTTGCTGGAGCTCCCGACAACCGCGCCCAATGGGTAAAACTTGCGAAGATGTTCGATATTCCAGGAGTTGCTCACTGGAATGCCATCTTCGGTCTCCAGGTGGACACTAGGCCTGGTGACTCGTATTACCCGATAGCAGCCCTCCCACTTCGGTGTCAACTTGTTTGAATTCTTGGCAGACTGAACACGCCGAAGAACAAGGTCGCCTTCCTCAAGGCTTCGGGCGTGAACCTTGCGGCTATGATAGCGGCGCAAGGCTTGCTGATAGCGAGCGACTTGCACAACAACTCGAAGATGATCTTCCTCAAGGAGCATCGCATCATCTTGGCGCAATTGCTCTTGCTCAAGCTCATCATAAGCGAGCACTCGAGGTGACCCGTATATGAGTTCAGTGGGGAGAACTACTTCTGCCCCATAAACCAGGGCAAAGGGTGTCTGGCCAGTGGCTCGATTTGGTGTCGTTCTGATTGACCAAAGAACCGTTGGCAGTTCATCAATCCAGCTCCTTCCACAGTTGCGCAACTTGTCAAAGGTTCTTGTTTTGAGGCCTCGCAACACTTCAACATTTGCCCTTTCCGCTTAGCCATTGCTCCTTGGATGAGCAACAGAAGCAAAGTATACCTTGCTACCAAGGTCCTGGATGTATTGCATGAAGGTGCGGCTCGTGAACTGTGTGCCATTGTCGGTGATGACTCTATTTGGCACACCAAAACGGCAAACGAGTCCCTTAAAGAATTTGATGGCCGACTGCGCTGTCACCTTCCTCACTGGCTCCACTTCCGGCCACTTTGTGAACTTGTCAATCGTGACGTACAAGTACTCAAAGCCCCCGACAGCGCGGGGAAAGGGGCCCAGTATGTCGAGGCCCCAGACCGAAAATGGCCAGGAGAGAGGGATTGTTTGAAGGGCTTTAGCTGGTTGATGAAGCTTCTTTGAATGAAACTGGCACGCTTCCCACTTGGTTACTAGTGTCGTTGCATCCTGGAGGGAAGTGGGCCAGAAGAAACCTTGTCGGAATGCCTTGCCAGCAAGGGATCTTGACCCTATGTGGGAGCCACATATGCCTCCGTGTACCTCTGCCAACAGCTCCAGTCCATCCTCCCAAGGAATACACTTCAATATCACGCTGTTTGGCCCTCATTTGTAAAGGACATCGTCCACAAACGGGTACATGCTAGACCTACAGGCTACTTTCTCTGCTTCTTCCTGCTCCTCGGGGAGCTCCCCTGTTTGGAGAAAATGGACTGTATGATGTGCCCATGCTGGAGCCTGAGGCTCGACGGCAAGGATGAGAGGCATGTCTTCTGCCGTGGAGGCAGCTGCTTCAACGGCGGGGGCCTGGGGCCCCGCCGGAGGCTGCTGGCTCTCGGCAAGCTTGGGGTACCCGACAACTTCTTTGCCGACAGCTCCTGGGAGCTCTGCGAGAAAGTAATTTCCGGGCCCCTCCTTCTTTCGCTTGTTTTGTCTTGCTGAGGGTTCTACGGATGGCCGAGTCAATTGAAGCATAAAGGTACCTGGCTCCACAGGTAGCTTGAGGGCGGCGCTCTTCGACATGTCGTCGGCGATGCTATTCTCTGCGAGAGGAACATGCTCCGCTTGGAGACCGTCAAAGCACTCATCCAACTTCCTCACCTCATCCACGTAAGCCTCCATCAGCAGGCTCTGATAATCCTTGTTAACTTCCCTAACGACAACTTGTGAATCTCCTCTGGTAATAAGCTTCCTGATCCCAAGGTCTGCCACGATCCTGAGACCGGCGAGCAGCCCCTCGTATTCTGTGGTGTTGTTTGTCGACCTCTCCTGGGGGAAGTGCATCTGGAGCATGTACTTGAGGCGTTCTCCGGTGGGCGCGATGTAACACCCCAGATTCGTTGCGCCAGGTGTCTGCCAGTTATTCGCCGTAGTTGCCATGTAATTTGCTTGCGTGTTGCATTTTATCATGTCATCATATGCATTGCATTGCATGCATGTTCGTCTCGTGCATCCGAGCATTTTCCCCGTTGTCCGTTTTGCAATCCGGCACTCCTATGTCCACCGGTGTTCCCCTTTTTGTCTCCTGTTGTGAGCGGGTGTTAAACTTTCTCGGAATGGCCTGAGGTTTGCCAAGCGGCCTTGGTATAGCACCAGTAGACCGCCTGTCAAGTTTCGTGCCATTTGGAGGTCGTTTGATACTCCAACAGTTAACTGGGGAACCGTAAAGCCTCTTTTGTCTTGCAGCCGAACACCCCTCCAAAGTGTCCCAAAACCCATCCAAACCCCCTCCATGCTCTCGGTCGTTCGATCACGATCGTGTGGGCCAAAACCGTGCCTCATTTGGACTCTCCTAACTCCCTCTAGCTATAAAAACGTCCTCCCCATCCATTTTCGCGGATGAAACCCCCCAAACCCTAGCTCCTCTTCTCCCACCGCGCCGGACGTGTCCGCCCGGCGACCGGACGCATCCGCCCTCCGCCCCGAGCCAACCGCGCCTCGCCACGTGGTGC
>NC_057795.1:558870737-558873380 GCF_018294505.1 Triticum aestivum | reverse complement strand
CGCAGCGCATCTCCGGCGCCGCCTCCTCCGCGCCGAGGCCTCCGGATGCCCCGCCTCAGCCCCGCCGCCGTAGCCCGTCTTGACGCCGACGCCCTCCGCCGCCGCCTCGCCGGTCCGCCTCCGCCACGATCCGGCGGGATCCCGACCGGAGGAGGCCCCCCTCACCGTATCTGCCGCCCGCCGGCGAACTTCCTCGCCGGAGCATCGCCTCGCCGCCCGGGCCCTCCTCTGCCTCGACCCAGCCCGACCCGCTCCGTCTCCGCGCCCGTTTCAGATCCCGCAGGTTGACTTTCCCCCTCCCCCGAATTTCACCAAGTTCCGAAATTGTTGCATATTTTGGTGCCTTATTCATCATGCCATATCTCCTCATCGGTAGCTCTGTTTCATGCGTGTAATATATCATAATGTTCGTCAGGAGATGCTCTACATTTTGTTCCATTGTGCCTTGCTTGTTTGAGTTGATCTTGATGCCTGAATCATCATTGCAAGAGTGCTAAATAATGTTGTCTGCTGTCTGTTAACAGAACATTCTCATTTGTCATTTTTTCCATGTTCAATATGTGCCTCCTATGAGCATGAGCTCTACATGTGTTTTGTACTACATCATGCCATCTTTACAGGGGTGTCATCCATGTATTTTTGTGAGTTGTGTACTGAGTGGATCGAGCTTGTTAAGTAGGGTACTTCCTGTTGCTGTTTTGCTAGGCTGAATCTGTTATTTTGTGATTCTATGTAAACCTGCTGCTACAAGTCATTCTATGCATAATTTGGAGATGTTCACTAAGGATGTTTTGTCCTACAAGTCATGCTCTATCCATTCATGCCCCTGGTAGCATTTATAGCTTGTTGTAGGTTGTTGTAATCTTGCTCCAAAGTTGCTAAATAATGTTGTTGTCAGCCTGTTAACATCAAGTTCAGTTTTTCCATGTGTTCTTCTAGTGATCCAAGCATGCTATGAACTTGATCTTGCCATTCTTAGCTTCATAAACATGTATTCTTACTGTCGGTTGCCTTGTCATGCCATGAAGTGCTCTGTAGTGAGTGGTACAAACTCACCAACATGCCTATTTATCGTTGTTCCTGCCATGTTTGAATCTGTCATATCTTTTGCCATGTTTACATGGGTGCCATCATATCTTATGATCCTTTTTGGCTCATGGTCAGTAAGGGACTTTTGTTCTATGCAATTAGTAGGTTCATTCCATGCATTTGTTTGACATGTTAAGTTCCTGTAACATGTTTTTTGATAGATCTAAACATTGCAACCTGATGTTCTTTCTGCAAAGTGTGAAACTATTATTATTTGCAATCTTGCCATGTGTTTTGGAGCATGTTCTGGTGATTTCCGGAGATAGCTCAGTGTTCATGTTTTGTTATGCTTTACCTATACATCATGTCCATGCCTTTTGTTCTCATGTTGAGGTGCTGTAGCATGTTGTTTTGATGCTTGCTAGATGCCTAGTTGCTGTTTTGGACAGATTGTTATTGTATCTTGTTTCATGTGTGTGTGTTGAACCGTTGCGCCGTTTTGAGTGTGCTCTATATGAAACTTGCTTAGTTTTGCATGTAGTTTCATATTATCATGTTGCATCCTTGTTTTGAGGTGTTTGATTGATGTTTGGATGCATTTTGCATCAATGCCATGCTTAACTTGTTTTGCTCACATCTTCTAGGCCGTAGGTCCAAATCTAATGAACCTTTTATGTATCTTGACTGGAATCTCGTGTAGATCACCTTGGTGCATCTTAACTTGCTTCTTAACAACTCGAACATAAGGTTTGTTCAGATCTGGACCAATTTCGAAATTTGCATATGAGGACTTACCGGAATTGTTATATGTTGTTTCCGGCCTCATTTAAACTTGCCTTGATGTGTTGCTCTTGTTTGCATCCTCTCTTGCCATGAGTAGCTTCATGTAGTCTTGTATTGCATCATGCTTGGTTGTGCATCATGTCTTGTATATGTGTGGTGTGTTTACCATGTTGTGTGCTTCTCTCGATAGTCCCCGTTTCATTGCGATCGTGAGGATTCGTTCGTCTACGCTTGGTTCGTCTACGTGGCTTCATCTTCTTCATGGACTCGTTCTTCTTCCTAGAAGGATTTCAGGCAAGATGACCGCTACCCTGGATCTCACTACTATCATTGCTATGCTAGTTGCTTCGTTCTATCCCTTTGCTGCGCTACCTATCTTTTGCTCTTCAAGCCTCCCAAATTGCCATGTCAGCCTCTAACCTTTTTCACCCTTCCTAGCAAACCATTGATTGGCTATGTTACCGCTTTTGCTCAGCCCCTCTTATAGCGTTGTTAGTTGCAGGTGAAGTTGAAGATTGCCCCATGGTGGATAGGATTATGTTGGGATATCACAATATCTCTTATTTAATTAATGCATCTATATACTTGGTAAAGGGTGGAAGACTCGGCCTTATGCCTGGTGTTTTGTTCCACTCTTGTCGCCCTAGTTTTCGTCATACCGCTGTTATGTTCCCGGATTTTGCGTTCCTTACGCGGTTGGGTGATTTATGGGACCCCCTTGACAGTTCGTTTTGAATAAAACTCCTCCAGCAAGGCCCAACCTTGGTTTTACCATTTGCCTCTCCTAGCCCTTTTTCCCTTGGGTTTCCGGAGCCCAAGGGTTACCTTTAT
>NC_057795.1:558869089-558870624 GCF_018294505.1 Triticum aestivum | reverse complement strand
GAGTGTTGGTCCAAAAGGGGCAGACTGCGGGGCCACCACGGGGCAACTCGAGGGCTGGTTTTACTCGTAGGCTAACCTATCTGGTGTGCCCTGAGAACGAGATATGTGCAGCTCCTATCGGGATTTATCGGCACATCGGGTGGCTTTGCTGGTGGTTATTCATGATTTAATTCATTCTTCAAGAGTTCATCAAGATTCTTGTTGGTGGAGTTCAAGTATCTGATCTTCTTGCGTCTCGAAGTGCAATTAATTCTCCGTATTCTTTTGAAGTGGAGTTGTGCATTTCTTCGTTCTTCTAAGCTATCCAATCATTTCCGTTTGTGGCCGGTTATCACCTTATGATCTTGAGATGTTACCTATAAGACCACAACAAGCTTATTCTTTTCGTTGTTGATTTTCTCAACAACTCCGTTTAAACTTTCCTTAGGAAGATGCTTTCAATTTCATTCATGGCACAAGTTGTCATTTTCTTCTTCGTTCTTTTCGTTCAACTCTTTTAATTCTTCCGGAGGCATTGCGTTGTTTATCTCATCAAGTGCCATCCTGTCTTGTGAAGCTCGTGTTCTATTCCTCCATGTTTTCAGCCGGAGTGCTGCCTAAATCCTTTTAGTCTTATTCGTTTCTTATCTCGTTCTAATCGGAGTGGTTTCGTAGTCTATCTTGTTTCCATGAGCTTTTGATTCTCGTCATTCTCGTCATTCCTCTCTTCTTCTCGAGTGCTCTTGATTATTTGCTTCTTCTCTTGAGTTCTTGTTTCACCTCATCCTTTTTCCCTTCCGTCTCAGTCCTAAGATCTCGGGACGAGATCTCCTGTTAGTGGAGGAGTGTTGTAACGCCCCGGATTCGTTGTGCCAGGTGTCTACCAGTTATTCGCCGTAGTTGCCATGTCATTTTCTTGCGTGTTGCATTTTATCATGTCATCATATGCATTGCATTGCATGCGTGTTCGTCTCATGCATCCGAGCATTTTCCCCGTTGTCCGTTTTGCAATCCGGCACTCCTATGTCCTCCGGCGTTCCCCTTTTTGTCTCCTGTTGTGAGCGCGTGTTAAACTTTCTCGGAATGGCCCGAGGTTTGACAAGCGGCCTTGGTATAGCACCAGTATACCGCCTGTCAAGTTTCATGCCATTTGGAGGTCGTTTGATACTCCAACGGTTAACCGGGGAACCGTAAAGCCTTTTTTTTCTTGCAGCCCAACACCCCTCCAAGTGGCCCAAAACCCATTCAAACCCCCTCCATGCTCTCGGTCGTTCGATCACGATCGTGTGGGCAAAAACGGTGCCTCATTTGGACTCTCCTAACTCCCTCTAGCTATAAAAACGTCCTCCCTGTCCATTTTCGCGGATGAAACCCCCCAAACCCTAGCTCCTCTCCTCCCACCACGCTGGACGTGTCCGCTCGGTGACCGGACGCATCTGCCCTCCGCCCCGAGCCAACCGCGCCTTGCCACATAGCACCCGGACACCACGCGCCGCCGCCGGCCCGCCAGGCCCAGGTCGGGCCCACGAGCCCGAGCGCCGCCGCCCCGCTCCTCC